>NC_134364.1:81477764-81480264 GCF_048569485.1 Anomaloglossus baeobatrachus | reverse complement strand
TGGGACATTGAGGCGATGACGGAGCGGAGGGATTCCATCCGGAACCGCCTGGTCGTTACGTGTTTGTTGAGAAGTTTCAGGTCCAGGACAGGACGGAAAGACCCGTCCTTCTTTGGGACCACAAACAAGTTGGAGTAAAAACCGTGGCCCTGTTGCTGAAGAGGAACAGGGACCACCACTCCTTCTGCCTTCAGAGTGCCCAGCGCCTGCAGAAGAGCCTCGGCTTGCTCGGGAGGCGGGGATGACCTGAAGAATCGAGTCGGGGGACGAGAGGTGAACTCTATCCTGTAACCGTGAGACAGAATGTCTCTCACCCAACGGTCTTTTACCCGTGGCAGCCAGGCGTCGCAAAAGCGGGAGAGCCTGCCACCGACCGAAGATGCGGAGTGAGGAGGCCGAAAGTCATGAGGAAGCCGCTTTGGTAGCGGCACCTCCGGTGGCCTTTTTAGAACGTGACTTAGACCGCCATGCATCAGAGTTCCTTTGATCTTTCTGAGGCCTTTTGGACGAGGAGAATTGGGACCTGCCCGCGCCCCGAAAGGACCGAAACCTCGACTGCCCCTTCCTCTGTTGGGGTATGTTCGGTTTGGGCTGGGGTAAGGATGTATTCTTTCCCTTGGATTGTTTGATGATTTCATCCAAACGCTCGCCAAACAATCGGTCGCCAGAAGTTGGCAAACTGGTTAAGCGCTTTTTGGAAACAGAATCTGCCTTCCATTCCCGTAGCCACAAGGCCCTGCGGAGTACCACCGAATTGGCGGCTGCAACCGCCGTACGGCTCGCAGAGTCCAGGACAGCATTAATAGCGTAAGACGCAAATGCCGACGTCTGAGTGGTTATGGACGCCACCTGTGGCGCGGACGTGCGTGTGGCTGCGTCAATTTGTGCTTGACCTGCTGAGATAGCTTGTAGCGCCCATACGGCTGCGAACGCTGGGGCAAAAGAAGCGCCGATAGCTTCATAGATGGATTTCAACCAGAGTTCCATCTGCCTGTCAGTGGCATCTTTGAGTGAAGCCCCATCTTCCACTGCAAGTATGGATCTAGCTGCCAGTCTGGAGATTGGAGGATCCACTTTGGGACACTGAGCCCAACTTTTGACCACGTCAGGGGGAAAAGGATAACGTGTATCCTTAAGGCGCTTAGAAAAACGCTTATCTGGACAAGCATGGTGATTCTGGACTGCCTCTCTGAAATCAGAGTGGTCCAGAAACATACTCGGTGTACGCTTGGGAAACCTGAAACGGAATTTCTCCTGCTGAGAAGCTGACTCCTCCACCGGAGGAGCTGAGGGAGAAATATCCAACATACGATTGATGGACGCAATAAGGTCGTTCACTATGGCGTCCCCGTCCGGAGTATCAAGATTGAGAGCGGCCTCAGGATCAGAATCCTGATCAGCTGTCTCCGCATCATCAACCAGAGATTCCCCCCTCTGAGGCCCTGCACAATATGATGATGTTGAGGGAAAATCTAAGCGAGCTCGCTTAGTCGGTCTGGGACTGGGGTCTAAGTCAGAACCCTCAGCCTGGGATCCATGAGATACCCCGGGAGGACATTGTTGGTCCAGCTGAGGTGGGCCAGGGAACAAAGATTCAACAGAGTCCCTGTGCTGAGATACCGGCCTGGACTGCAAGGCTTCTAGTATCTTAGCCATAGTCTCAGAGAGTTTTGCAAACTCCGTCCCCGTCACCTGAACAGTGTTAGCAGGTGGCTCCCCCTGGGCCCCTCTTAGCAGAGGCTCCGGCTGAGTAAGTGCCACAGGGGCCGAACAGTGCACACAATGAGGGTCAGTGGAACCTGCCGGTAGCGGGGTCGTACATGCGGCGCAGGCAACATAATAAGCCTGTGTTTTGGCACCCCTGCCTTTCGTGGGCGCCATGCTATTATCTTCCCTGAGTAACACAATAGGGTATATAGCCAGAAATCAACTGTGCACCATACAGTGTAAAACATATATACCATAAACATATAATGTTACACTACTGCACAATGGGGCTAGCACCACAGGTGCTGCTTACCACCCGCCTAAAGCGGTTGTGAGGCCACCAGAGTCCCTGCCTGGGTCTCCCAGACTTTGTCCCCCTCTGCAGCGTCCGAGGAGCTGACAGGAATGGCTGCCGGCGTCCTGAGGAGAGGAGGGAGCCGTGGGCGTGACCCAGAAAGAGCGGGAACTGGTGCCCGCACTGTGCACAGTGAGAGGGGTGGAGTATGCAAAGCATGCTCCAGCCCTCAGTGCTGCTCGTTCTGTGCAGCGTCCCGCCCTTCCCCTGCCTGTCAGGGCTGTGGGCGGGAGGAAAGGAAACTAGGCCGCAAAAAGCCGGGGACTCTAGTAATAAACGCGGCCGCCGTAAAAGCGCGGCCGTCGTGAAAGTCCCCAGCGCACTACAAGTCCCAGCCGCGCCGCAGTGTTTCCATGGCCGCGGCGGTCAGTGCGGCAGTCCCTATACATAAACACACTCAGCAACGCTGAGTGTGTAATGGCACATATTAAACCGGTC